>NC_088406.1:69010423-69027923 GCF_034236695.1 Oncorhynchus nerka | reverse complement strand
TAGCAGGCCAGTGTGTATGTATACTGAACAGAAACACACAGTAGCAGGCCAGTCTGGATGTATACTGAACAGAAACACACAGTAGCAGGCCAGTCTGGATGTATACTGAACAGAAACATACAGTAGCAGGCCAGTGTGTATGTATACTGAACAGAAACACACAGTAGCAGGCCAGTGTGTATGTACACTGAACAGAAACACACAGTAGCAGGCCAGTGTGTATGTATACTGAACAGAAACACACAGTAGCAGGCCAGTGTGTATGTATACTGAACAGAAACACACAGTAGCAGGCCAGTGTGTATGTATACTGAACAGAAACACACAGTAGCAGGCCAGTGTGTATGTATACTGAACAGAAACACACAATAGCAGGCCAGTCTGGATGTATACTGAACAGAAACACACAGTAGCAGGCCAGTCTGGATGTATACTGAATAGAAATACACAGTAGCAGGCCAGTCTGGATGTATACTGAACAGAAACACACAGTAGCAGGCCAGTCTGGATGTATACTGAACAGAAACACACAGTAGCAGGTCAGTCTGGATGTATACTGAACAGAAACACACAGTAGCAGGCCAGTCTGGATGTATACTGAACAGAAACACACAGTAGCAGGCCAGTCTGGATGTATACTGAACAGAAACACACAGTAGCAGGCCAGTGTGTATGTATACTGAACAGAAACACACAGTAGCAGGCCAGTGTGTATGTATACTGAACAGAAACATACAGTAGCAGGCCAGTGTGTATGTATACTGAACAGAAACACACAGTAGCAGGCCAGTGTGTATTTATACTGAACAGAAATATAACTGCGGCATGCAACAATGTTAACGATTTTACTGAGTTTACAGTTCATAGAAGGAAATCAGTCAATTGAAATAAATTCTATGGATTTCACTTGACTGGGCAGGGGCGCAGCCATGGGTGGGCCTGGGAGTGCATAGGCCCACCCACTTGGGAGCCAGGCCCAGCCAATCAGAATGAGAAAAAGCCAGATGTGGAGGTCCTGGGCTGTTATGTTTACACCCAATCTGTGGTTGTGAGGCTGGGAGGGTCTGCTCTTGGCAGTTTATACGGTCCAGAATCGCACAGTAGCAAGCCAGTCTGGATGTAAAGTTCTGATACTGAGATGTCTGCTGCACATTATCATTCTCCCAAGTCATCCTATAATAATGTGGCCAGATATGCTTCCAGCAGGCCAAGTTATTCAGGAAAGCTTGATGTGCGTTCTGCCTCCTCTCCGATCCGAGTGGCTGTCCCTCGTACACCTAGAACCTAATATAGCCTTCAATATAGCCTCAATATTAGTCATTTAACTTGTTTAATGTATCACCTTTTATGTGTGTCATGAACACAGCCAGTCACAATGTTGTAATCTGATTAGGCTACTTCAAAAGTTTACTGTAGGCTACCAGAGCACATTCGTCCAAAATGTAATTCCAGCATCCAAACTGTGCAGATTGTGGTGTTGAAATTGCAAACCATGATGTTGAAGTGCCCATAGTTTATTGGTTGTGGTGCATTAGCACAGAAACCTGTTGGTGAAAAATGTGTTGCGACATAATTAAGCAGTAAGGCACGAGGGGTGTGGTATATTGCCAATATACCACGGCTAAGGGCTGTTCTTAGCTGTGGCATGGTGGCCATATAACACAAACCCGAGGTGCCTTGTTGCTATTATAAACTGTTTACCAACAGTAATTTACAATTTACTGTTTACCAACAGTAAAAATTCATTTTTGGTCATACCCTGATATACACTGGCTTTCAGCCAATCAGCATTCAGGGCTCGAACCACCCGGGTTTATAATTATAAGTATAGCATCAAAATGTTGAAAATGTGTTTTCCACCTAGCTGATCATTGTCTGCAGCCGGCTGTGATCGTAGGTCTAATGAAACAGCCAGGGAGAGTGAGCTCGTCTATAGAGGTCAGAGAACCTGCAACCTTCTGGCCCTTAGCCCTGCGTGGCATCGGCTGTGCCAAGTGTGCTGACGTTTGTAGACACAGCGTCGCTACCGTTATTGTCTTGTGGTTGTGAACATCATTTTGATTTCATTCTACGAGGGGGAGAGGGTGTGGCATTTCTTCCTACAGTACAAGGGGAGGGTCGTTGGAAGGTATGAGAACGGTTGGGGAGGGGGGTGTATAAGAAGAAGAAGACATTTCCAGCTGTCCCTAAGCCTAGAACACATGGACACCCTTCAGTACCATTCACACCCCATTAGTCCATTAAAAGGGTAATTGGTTATAATTAAGTCATTAATCGCCATGGAAACCTGGGTGTGTAAAGGCAATCTCCAGACTGAAATTACAACCCCCTCTGTTGTTATAGGTTACACGTTGTAAACTTTTTAAGGTTTTGTGAAAGACTTGAGACCTAAAGTATTAATTGTACATCTATCATTACTAAATAAACACTTACTCGACAGAACATTATTGACATTGTATACAATATTTATTTTGTATAGAATCTTTAATCATTCAGAATATGTCTCAAGTATTGTGAAGTGCAGACGTCATAATTAGCGTCATAATTCCTTTGACATTTTGAGTGAAGGAAGTCTTATTATATTCATGTCTGTAGCTTTTGTATTGGAGCTGCTTTACTGTCTAGGCTGGCCAGTGTTGTGAGTGTAAGGTAGCTACTCTGCATATTAGTGGACACCTGTCTCTCTGTGTGTGTGTGTGTGTGTGTGTGTGTGTGTGTGTGTGTGTGTGTGTGTGTGTGTGTGTGTGTGTGTGTGTGTGTGTGTGTGTGTGTGTGTGTGTGTGTGCGCGAGTGTGCGCGCGAGTGTGTGTGGGTGGGTGTGTGTGGGTGGGTGGGTGTGTGTGTGTGGGTGGGTTAGCTACCAAGGTGGGCTCTGACCTCTTCTTTACCTGTCACGACGGGCAGCTGATGCCCAGCAGCTTATGAATAAACATCTGGCCAGCCTCAGGTTTTCCTCTTAATGCTGTCCATCAGGGTCTGCCACAGAGGTGTGTCTGCGCATATAGGAGCCTGTTAAAGAACACTGAGCTGAGCTCCCGTTCCTTACTGCAGCCACACAGTGTGGATCCTTCAGCTGGATTCTTGCCCTCTCTCTCCCTCGCTCTCTTTCTCTTTCTCGCTTGATGTCTCACTCTCTTTCTGTCCTTTCTTTCTCTCTCTCTCTTTCTGTTCACTGGATCTCCCTAAACCCCTCAAATACATAAAAACATGTATCTCCCAGTCGGAGGACACTGTCAGCACATTGTCAGGTCTCACACACAGAGCCTCAATGGAGTCTTTGCTGGGTAAAGACCAGTGTAGACGGAAAGGTAGAGTTCCAGTGTTCTGCCAGTGTTCACGGCCCACCTCGGGATGGAGTCTGTTCGCAGTCTTCTATACTATCCTTCCACTAGTATAGAGGACACTCTCAGACCAATATCCCATCTGATCGTTCCACAGCCTGCAGTCGTATAGAGGAAACTCTCAGACCAATATCCCATCTGATCGTTCCACAGCCTACAGTCGTATAGAAGACACTCTCAGACCAATATCCCATCTGGTCGTTCTACAGCCTAGAGTAGTATGGAGGAAACTCTCAGACCAATATCCCATCTGATCGTTCTACAGCCTACAGTAGTATGGAGGAAACTCTCAGACCAATATCCCATCTGATCGTTCTACAGCCTACAGTCGTATAGAGGAAACTCTCAGACCAATATCCATCTGATCGTTCCACAGCCTACAGTCGTATAGAGGACACTCTCAGACCAATATCCCATCTGATCGTTCCACAGCCTGCAGTCGTATAGAGGACACTCTCAGACCAATATCCCATCTGATCGTTCCACAGCCTACAGTCGTATAGAGGACACTCTCAGACCAATATCCCATCTGATCGTTCCACAGCCTGCAGTCGTATAGAGGACACTCTCAGACCAATATCCGATCTGATCGTTCCACAGCCTACAGTCGTATAGAGGACACTCTCAGACCAATATCCGATCTGATCGTTCCACAGCCTACAGTCGTATAGAGGACACTCTCAGACCAATATCCCATCTGATCGTTCCACAGCCTGCAGTCGTATAGAGGACACTCTCAGACCAATATACATTTACATTTACATTTAAGTCATATAGCAGACGCTCTTATCCAGAGCGACTTACAAATTGGTGCGTTCACCTTATGACATCCAGTGGAACAGCCACTTTACAATAGTATCCCATCTGATCGTTCCACAGCCTACAGTCGTATAGAGGACACTCTCAGACCAATATCCCATCTGATCGTTCCACAGCCTACAGTCGTATAGAGGACACTCTCAGACCAATATCCCATCTGATCGTTCTACAGCCTACAGTCGTATAGAGGAAACTCTCAGACCAATATCCCATCTGATCGTTCCACAGCCTACAGTCGTATAGAAGACACTCTCAGACCAATATCCAATCTGATCGTTCTACAGCCTACAGTCGTATAGAGGACACTCTCAGACCAATATCCCATCTGATCGTTCCACAGCCTACTATCGTATAGAGGACACTCTCAGACCAATATCCCATCTGATCGTTCCACAGCCTACAGTCGTATAGAAGACACTCTCAGACCAATATCCAATCTGATCGTTCTACAGCCTACAGTCGTATAGAGGACACTCTCAGACCAATATCCCATCTGATCGTTCTACAGCCTACAGTCGTATAGAGGACACTCTCAGACCAATATCCCATCTGATCGTTCCACAGCCTACAGTCGTATAGAGGACACTCTCACACCAATATCCCATCTGATCGTTCCACAGCCTACACTAGTATAGAGGACACTCTCAGACCAATATCCCATCTGATCGTTCTACAGCCTACAGTCGTATAGAGGACACTCTCAGACCAATATCCAATCTGATCGTTCCACAGCCTACAGTCGTATAGAAGACACTCTCACACCAATATCCCATCTGATCGTTCTACAGCCTACAGTCGTATAGAGGACACTCTCAAACCAATATCCCATCTGATCGTTCCACAGCCTACAGTCGTATAGAGGACACTCTCAGACCAATATCCAATCTGATCGTTCTACAGCCTACAGTCGTATAGAGGACACTCTCAGACCAATATCCCATCTGATCGTTCCACAGCCTACAGTCGTATAGAGGACACTCTCAGACCAATATCCCATCTGATCGTTCTACAGCCTACAGTCGTATAGAGGACACTCTCAGACCAATATCCCATCTGATCGTTCTACAGCCTACAGTCGTATAGAGGACACTCTCAGACCAATATCCGATCTGATCGTTCTACAGCCTACAGTCGTATAGAGGACACTCTCAGACCAATATCCCATCTGATCGTTCCACAGCCTACAGTCGTATAGAGGACACTCTCAGACCAATATCCCATCTGATCGTTCTACAGCCTACAGTAGTATGGAGGACACCCTCAGACCAATATCCCATCTGATCGTTCCACAGCCTACAGTCGTATAGAGGACACTCTCAGACCAATATCCGATCTGATCTACAGCCTTCTACAGCCTATCCGATCTGTCGCCTACAGTAGAGGACACTCTCAGACCAATATCCCATCTGATCGTTCTACAGCCTACAGTTGCATCTGCTTTCTCGACCCGTGCAACATCACAAAGGTTTTGACCAATCACAGTTTGTTTTTGTCGTCAGCGAAGAAAAGAAGCTGCATGCAACCCTCTTCATACACAGCCCTATGCGGTCCAGAGGATTTCCTCTGCTATAATGAGATCTGACTCTGAGTTGAGCACCCTGCTGAACGTTCCACTGTGAGGTCAACGACCAACAGTGTAGAACGTCTGAACCATCTGGACCTCTGGTCTACACCTGCTCACCACTCACCTTAGGTCAAGACCTCCAACGTTGACCGCCTGACGTTATGGTTGACCCAACTGCAACTACACCGATTGACCTTCCCTCCGTCTGTCTTCGGCATGTCATCATTTCGTCATCCGCTGTCTATGAAACGCCTTGACACCATGACTGACGACGGTTGCGAAACAAATCGGAACGGGTTCGAATAGAAAAATAGTGTTTGCGGAAAGAATCTGCCTGTCCACTGCAATATCAACGTAGGATACAGTTCTTTATCGGTGCTGGTGCTTTGGCTTCAAAGCTCGAAGCTCACGACGGCCAGTGAAAGAAGAATAGGGAGTGGATTTGGTGGCGCCCCAGCCTCTTGTCATTCATTCATTAGTGCCATGTCCATTTGTTCTCTGTAAAACATGTTTTTTGGGCAGCCCCCATAACTAGCCAGGCGTCTATTATAGACTGTCTCTGCCAAAGCCTTAAAAGCTACCGAGGCAATTACTCCTTTGTAATGCGAGTTGCAGACATCATAAATGTATAACTTTAATTGTGGTTAATTGCCCGCGGGGTGACTGGTTGTGCATGTCTAATACTGTAACTGTCTCCAGTCCTGATTTATCCCCTTTGATTAACTTCAGGCTGGGGAAAAGCAGGAAAGGGGAAATGTATGGAGGCTTTACAAGCTTTTAAAGATTAGAAGGACTCTATTGCTCTATTGTACATGTGCCTTTGGAGGGCTGGGAAGGGGATTAGTATGCACTTTGCAGGCTATATAGAGCATGTTTTTTTTTACGATTGCATTACCTTCCAGTTCTGAAACCATGGGTCTGTTTTGAATATGCTATTCTTGTTGCCTGTGGTCCAAGCCTTTTCTCCCTGCTATTGTTCCAGCCCAGGCTCTGTTGACTCTGTGGGCCTGCAGTCCAAAGCCTTTTCTCCCTGCTATTGTTCTAGTATATACTCTGTGGGCCTGCACAATGGAATTCGTTTGACTCCCTGGCTGCTCCTGACCCTCTGACCCACCAATTGAGTCCTCTCTTTAGCGCTCGCTAGCGCTCTCTATCTCTCTCTCTCTCTCTCTCTCTCTCTCTCTCTCTCTCTCTCTCTCTTTCTCTCTCTCTATCTCTCTCTTTCTCTCTTTCTCTCTCTCTATCTCTCTTTCTCTCTCTCTCTCTCTCTCTCCCTCTACTTAGCGCTCACTAACACTCTCTTTCTCACGCTCTCTCTCTCTCTCTCTTTCTTTCTCACACTCTCTCTCTCTCTTTCTCACGCTCTCTCTCTCTCTCCCTCTATTTAGCGCTCGCTAGCGCTCTCTCTTTCTCACGCTCTCTCTCTCTCTCTCTCTTTCTCACGCTCTCTCTCTCTCTCTTTCTCACACTCTCTCTCTCTCTCTCTTTTCTCTCTCTCTCTCTCTCTCTCCCTCTATTTAGCGTGCTCTCTTTCTCACGCTCTCTCTCTCTCTCTCTTCTCTCTCTCTCTCTCTCTCTCTCTCTTTAGCGTGCTCTCTTTCTCACGCTCTCTCTCTCTCTCTCTCTCTCTCTCTCTCTCTCTCTATTTCTCACGCTCCCTCTCTCCCTCTCTCTCTTTCTCTCTCTCTCTCTCTCTCTCCCCTCTATTTAGCACTCACTAATGCTCTTCTTTCTCTCTAGCTTTTTCTCTCTCTATGTATTTTGCTTTCTCTCTCTCTCTTCTTTCTCGCTGTTAATTTATCTCTCTAATTTATATTGATTTCTCTTGCTCTCTCTCCTGCTAAATTATTTTACTTGAAACATTGGCTTGTGAACAGTATAGAAGTATATTCCTCATATCTTTACTCAAAGAAGTCCATTAATAGAATATGAAAAGTTCCCAGCTCTCTGTTGGGCTGTACGCTGGGGTCATGTATTCGATAAAGGTTGAAGCCAAGAGCCCATCTGGAATGTAACACACACAGTCCCAGTGTACAGTAACACCTGTCAGCCAGTCATGTCTCCAGCTCAGTGATGGAGTGTTGATAAAGATGTTTGGTCCACAGCCGACTGTTCCGTCTGTCCGTCACACACCGATCCACTGCAGAGTGAAGGCTCTATCCCGTGGAACAGCTGTGTGAAAACACCACCAGACACCTTGAGGTCTCCCTGCAGCTTATCACGACACAGGCTACACTGTGGTGGTGCACAGCAATGATCAAATACTTTGTCAATTCATCCCTGGGCTGGAGTCTGGCTGAGACCACAGGGATTCTCCTTCCCTCCTTTGGTCCTACTATCCTTCCTTCCTCGACTGCGTCCCTCCTTGAGGCTGTCACTGGTATGTACAGCATTTGAAAGGAAGAATTCAAGGCAATATTTCAACCCCTCCATTCACCATCAGATCAGTGGTGTCTCAATGAAGAGCAGTAGGACCTCACAACCAAGTTGAGAACTCCATTTGAAGTTACCGGGAAGCCTTCAGATTCCTATAACAGAAGGACAAGAGATTCACTGATGCTATTTAGCTTCATGCTACAGCATTATCCAATTAGCATCACCAATAGCTTTGAAATCTGCTTTGGCATTGAGCTGCCGCAACAGCATTAGCATACACTCAGCACATTCAATAGCCCAGCCGCTACGCTAGCTTAGCTTTAGGCAGTGGACCGCTTTGGACGTTGCCATTTGACATGGTTTTTGGCTCAGTACACAGAGAGACTGCTGCATCACAGAGAGGCCCCACTTTGATAGTTTGATGGCTAAAGACATCGCTGTACAGTAGGCCTGTACCCGCCTCTCAGTGTGTGCCTTAGCATCGAGCATGCTGGGAATGTGATAGGTCGGCTTGATTCAAGCTGGTTCAATCACGTTCCAAGAGAACAGAGGGCGAAACAAGGCTGCTTTTTTTGGGGGGGGGACACAAAATGGAGAGTGTATCCTCTGTGTGTTGTGGCTATTTTTGGGGGGGACACAAAATGGAGAGTGTATCCTCTGTGTGTTGTGGCTATTTTTGGGGGACACAAAATGGAGAGTGTATCCTCTGTGTGTTGTGGCTATTTTTGTGGGGGACACAAAATGGAGAGTGTATCCTCTGTGTGTTGTGGCTATTTTTGGGGGACACAAAATGGAGAGTGTATCCTCTGTGTGTTGTGGCTATTTTTGGGGGGACACAAAATGGAGAGTGTATCCTCTGTGTGTTGTGGCTATTTTTGGGGGGGGGACACAAAATGGAGAGTGTATCCTCTGTGTGTTGTGGCTATTTTTGGGGGGGGGACACAAAATGGAGAGTGTATCCTCTGTGTGTTGTGGCTATTTTTGCTTTGCTGTGTTTTTTCTTCTTCAAACACATTTAGTGTTTGCAATTGATTAGCGCAGGAGCTGGCAGTACATGTGTGTGAACAAAGCTACCTGAATTGAGACACCTGCTCAACCAATGAGGTTAATGAGAGATGAGGCACACACGCGACACACATGCATGCAGTCACACACACACACACACACACACACACATTTGAGCTGCTGCAGTCCGTTTAAAGTAGCGCTGTAGGGGAATGTGGACCTAACGAATACTCTTGGTGTCACACATAGAAAGAAACTCATTTGTAAACTCAATTTAACTTTATCAAAGAATGCAACAGACATTAAATTGAATCTCGTATTCATGTATCTCTTGCGTCTTTTGATGAACTTAAATTGAGTTTACAAATGAGTTTTTGGAAAGCACTCAGCTAATGGTAATTAGCCTTTTTTCTTGATTTAAGTGTTTGAGGAACTGGCTGTCTTTTGGTAAAAAAAAAAAGCTATCAAATTAAATTGTTTGCAATCTGTTTTATTTTAATGTGCCTTCATTGAAGCTTATCTTTTAAGATACTGAACAATAAGTAGGTAATTGTAGGCACTATTATATCTAATTGAATTGTTATCAATAGCTTATTTCATTGTTCACTGGTACAATTTGAACATAATATCCCCTTTGTTGGATTGAGTTGTTTTAGCTCGGGGGTTGGCCTCGTTAGACACTTAGGCCTGGTGTGTTTATTGAGGGTGTGCGTGTGTGCGCTTGTGTGAGTGTGTGTGTTTATTCTGGGTATGAGTGTGTGTTTACAGACATGTGTGATGAAGGAGCCATCATAAGAGGGTCTCCCTCTATCCAGCATGGTGGTTATTGTGGCTGTCTCGCTCCCTGGGTCTCTCTCCCTGGGTCTCTCTGCCTGGGTCTCTCTCAGCACGGCCCTGTTTAGACAGTTGTCTGTCTGTTTGCCTTCAGTCTGGACACAGACCACCATACTGTACCACTGTCTGCCACGGACCTGGGATGGAGAAGTAGTGGATATAATGGAGGCCAATAGAAACAGAGGGAAGCCCGGGAAGACTAGTGGTCACCAAGACGTCAGCTGATGAGGAACCACACATAGCGTATAGCAGGGGTGTCAAAGTCAAATGGACGGAGGGCCAAATAAAAAAATCAGCTACAAGACGAGGGCCGGACTGTTCGAATGTTCATTGAAAAATGTTTAAATGACGCATATAGTCTAGTGAACCTAATTGAACCTACTGAAAACCTAACAAATATATTACAATATGATCAGATAAATAAAGCAATATTTTCTTATGGCTCTGTCAGTAATCTTTAATTTTCAACAGACACAAAAGACAAATTTCCTTTATATAAATATCCCCATAACATGAACATTAAATGAAAGAAACCGGTATTCAAGGCACCATCAGTAGACTATATTTTCTATTTTAGCAAAAGTGGGCTAAATTTACTTCAAAGAAAAAACAATAATAGCAATTTTCTATCATCCACTCAACTGAAATATTTTTAAAATATAATTGGATTGAAATACAAAAAATAAAGTGCAAAAATCTATTAATCAAAAACAACACTTTGTTTAAGGAGAAGTAACATGCAGTGAAAACAAATATTAAATTTTAACTTTTAAACTTGAACTGAGTAAAAACTCTAAATATGTGATTGCACAGTAATGTTCACTTGTTTGAGGTTGAGGGTGATACTTGGTGGTGTCCCATCTTTTCCACAAGTTCATCAATGTTCGGGGTAAGGCTCTGAGCTGAAGAAATCCTCAGAATTGAGTGGAGGTGTTCAGCAGTAAGTCGACTTCTGTGTGATGTTTTGTTCAGGTTCATCAAAGAAAACAGTTGTTCACACAGGTATGTGCTGCCAAACATAGACAACGTTTGAGCAGCCTGGATGCGCAGCTGGGGCATTGTGCCGGGAGGAAACGGGCGAACTCCGCAGCACCCACTGCCGCATATTTTGCCCTCAGTGCATCATTGCATTGGAGGTCAATCAACTCCATTTGGAGGTTTGGTGGTGAGCTTTCCACGTCAACAGCAAATGGGTTACCGAGCAGTTCCAACCTGCTTTTTTGTGCTTCAAAGTCAGCAAATCGGCGTCGAAAGTCAGCGGCAAGCATACCTATTTTATCAGCCAACTGTGTGCTCGGGAACGCACTGGTAGAGAGCTTCTTTTCATGGTCTGGCAGCTGGGAAAGTGGCTCAAATTTTCTTTCCGCATCTGCGTCTCCCACAGAGTCAGTTTGGTTTTAAATGCCTTCACTGTACTGTACATATCAGAGATGACACGATCCCGACCCTGCAGCTGCAAGTTTATTGCATTCAGATGACTCGTAATGTCACACAGAAAAGCCATTTCACACAGAAACATTTCGTCTCGGAGTTGTGTTGTGTCTTTCCCTTTGCTGTCCAAGAACAGACAAATCTCCTCACGAAGCTCGAAACATCTTTGAAGCACCTTTCCCTGGCTTAGCCATCGCACCTCTGTGTGATAAGGCAAATCACCATGCTCCGTTTCTAACTCCGTCAGAAATGCCTTGAACTGGCGGTGATTCAAACCTTTGGCTCTGATAAAGTTAACTGTGCGCGTGATGATGCTCATTACATGCTCCATTTTCAAGGCTTTACCGCACAACGCTTCCTGGTGTATGATACAATGATAAGCTGTCAGCTCACCTGTCGCGTTTTCCTCTTGCATCTTTTCCCGTATCTTCGCCACCAGTCCGCTCCTGTGTCCACACATCGCAGGTGCTCCGTCGGTTGTCAAACCCACGAGTTTTTCCTAAGGCAGCTCCATCTCATTTACACATCTTGACACCTCTTCATACAAATCATGCCCCGTAGTTGTGCCATGCATAGGACGTAAAGCCAAAAACTCCTCTGTCACGCTTAGGTTGGAGTCCACTCCGCGGATGAAAATTGACAACTGGGCAATGTCAGAAATGTCGGTGCTCTCATCCACAGCCAAGGAATATGCAATAAAATCTTTTCCCTTTTTCACAAGCTGCTCTTTTAGATTGATGGACAACTGGTCTACTCTCTCGGCAATGGTGTTTCTGCTCAGACTCACATTTAAAAAGAGTTGCCTTTTTTCTGGGCAAACTTCGTCACAAACTTTAATCATGCAGTTTTTGATGAAATCCCCTCCGTAAATGGCCGGGCTGATTTAGCGATCTCTTCTGCCAAAATAAAACTGGCCTTGACAGCAGCCTGGCCTTGTGATTTGGCTTTTTTGAACAGAGCCTGTCGAGATTTGAGGCCTCGTTTTAATTCCTCTGCCTTTTGTAGCCTTTGTTCCATGTCCATATTCTTGTTTTTGTCCGCGTGTTTCGTTTCATAATGTCGTCTCAGATTATACTCTTTCAGTACCGCCACACTTTCTCCACACAGAAGACACACAGGTTTTCCAGCTACCTTCGTGAACATATACTCCGACTCCCACCTTGTTTGAAACCCCCGGTTCTCAGTATCCACCTTCCGTTTTGCCATTTTTGATGGGTATCTGAAAGTTAATTTTACTGTGATGCTGACGACTGCTGTGCCAATAAATATTGAAATGAAGCAGCCTACTGCTCGGTGCGTCACCTTTGCATTGTGGGAAATGTAGTATTGGTGCGTGTAAAAGATCTGCGGGCTGCCGGCTTGCTGCGGGCCGGTTCTAATAATAAATCAAGATCATCCCAGGGGCCGTAAAAAACCTTCTTGCGGGCCGGATGTGGCCCGCGGGCCTTGACTCTGACATATGTGGCGTATAGAGTCTTAGATATCCATGGAGAGAGGTGACGAGATGGAGAGATGGAGAGAGAGATATGGAGAGAGGGAGAGATGGAGAGGTGGAGAGAGAGAGATGGAGGGGAGATGGAGAGATGGAGAGAGAGATATGGAGAGATGGAGAGGTGGAGAGAGATGGAGGGGGAGATGGAGAGAGGGAGAGATGGAGAGGTGGAGAGATGGAGACAGGGAGAGATGGAGGGGGAGAGGGAGAGATGGAGAGGTGGGGAAGAGGGAAGGGGAGATGGTGAGATGGAGAGATGGAGGGGGAGATGGTGAGATGAAGAGATGGAGGGGGAGAGGGAGAGAGGGAGAGATGGAGACAGGGAGAGATGGAGGGGGAGATGGTGAGATGAAGAGATGGAGGGGGAGAGGGAGAGATGGAGACAGGGAGAGATGGAGGGGGAGATGGTGAGATGAAGAGATGGAGGGGAGAGGGAGAGAGGGAGAGATGGAGACAGGGAGAGATGGAGGGGGAGATGGTGAGATGAAGAGATGGAGGGGGAGAGGGAGAGATGGAGACAGGGAGAGATGGAGGGGGAGAGGGAGAGATGGAGACAGGGAGAGATGGAGGGGGAGATGGTGAGATGAAGAGATGGAGGGGAGAGGGAGAGAGGGAGAGATGGAGACAGGGAGAGATGGAGGGGGAGATGGTGAGATGAAGAGATGGAGGGGGAGAGGGAGAGAGGGAGAGATGGAGACAGGGAGAGATGGAGGGGGAGATGGTGAGATGAAGAGATGGAGAGGGAGAGAGGGAGAGATGGAGACAGGGAGAGATGGAGACAGGGAGAGATGTAGGGGAGAGGGAGAGATGGAGACAGGGAGAGATGGAGAGAGGGAGGGAGAGATGGAGACAGGGAGCGATGGAGGGGAGAGGGAGAGATGGAGACAGGGAGAGATGGAGGGGGAGATGGTGAGATGAAGAGATGGAGAGAGGGAGGGAGAGATGGAGACAGGGAGAGATGGAGGGGGAGATGGTGAGATGAAGAGATGGAGGGGAGAGGGAGAGAGGGAGAGATGGAGACAGGGAGAGATGGAGGGGGAGATGGTGAGATGAAGAGATGGAGGGGAGAGGGAGAGAGGGAGAGATGGAGACAGGGAGAGATGGAGGGGGAGATGGTGAGATGAAGAGATGGAGGGGAGAGGGAGAGAGGGAGAGATGGAGACAGGGAGAGATGGAGGGGAGATGGTGAGATGAAGAGATGGAGGGGGAGAGGGAGAGAGGGAGAGATGGAGACAGGGAGAGATGGAGGGGGAGATGGTGAGATGAAGAGATGGAGAGGGAGAGAGGGAGAGATGGAGACAGGGAGAGATGGAGACAGGGAGAGATGGAGGGGGAGAGGGAGAGATGGAGACAGGGAGAGATGGAGAGAGGGAGGGAGAGATGGAGACAGGGAGCGATGGAGGGGAGAGGGAGAGATGGAGAGAGGGAGAGATGGAGGGGGAGATGGTGAGATGAAGAGATGGAGAGAGGGAGGGAGAGATGGAGACAGGGAGAGATGGAGGGGGAGATGGTGAGATGAAGAGATGGAGGGGGAGAGGGAGAGAGGGAGACAGGGAGACAGGGAGAGATGGAGGGGGAGATGGTGAGATGAAGAGATGGAGGGGGAGAGGGAGAGATGGAGACAGGGAGAGATGGAGGGGGAGATGGTGAGATGAAGAGATGGAGGGGAGAGGGAGAGAGGGAGAGATGGAGACAGGGAGAGATGGAGGGGGAGATGGTGAGATGAAGAGATGGAGGGGGAGAGGGAGAGAGGGAGAGATGGAGACAGGGAGAGATGGAGGGGGAGATGGTGAGATGAAGAGATGGAGGGGGAGAGGGAGAGAGGGAGAGATGGAGACAGGGAGAGATGGAGGGGAGAGGGAGAGAGGGAGACAGGGAGAGATGGAGAGAGGGAGGGAGAGATGGAGACAGGGAGCGATGGAGGGGGAGATGGAGAGAGGGAGAGGGGAGGGAGAGAGGGGGAGATATGGAGGGGGAGATGGAGAGATGGAGACAGGGAGAGATGGAGGGGGAGAGGGAGAGAGAGGGAGGGAGAGATGAGGGAGAGAGGGAGAGATGGAGGGGGAGAGATGGAGAGAGGGAGAGAGGGGGAGAGGGAGAGAGAAATAAACACATAGGCAGACATAAATAGGCCGTGGTTGATAGACTATAATATACAGTAGTGTGTATGTTAGATGTGTGAGAGTCGTTATCTGTCTGTAATTGCTTGAACGTGAAAGTGTATGTGAGTGTCCGTTAGTGTATGTATGTGGTGCAATAGAGAGAACTTGACAGGGCGTGTGTCTGTCTGTGTGTGACTGTGAAAGACGGGTGAGTGTCTGTCTGTATGTGACTGTGAAAGACGGACGAGTGTCTGTCTGTATGTGACTGTGAAAGACAGACGAGTGTGTGTGTGGTGTCACAGAAGATGGATTTAGAAAGATATGTGGTAGCAGACGAGGAGGCAGTGACCCGTGGAGAACTACCATTAGACACGGAATGTTCCTCACCTGGCTGCTTTATCTGAGAGGGGGAGAGAGAGAGGGGGAGAGAGAGGGGGAGAGATGAGAAGGGAGAGAAAACCATCAATCCATATCATCCCCATACCTGTGCTAACTCTGTACACACACACACACACACACACACACACACACACACATCACACATCACACTGTTCTCGCTTTGCTCCTCGTTATTTATTAGCTTTATTTCCCCTGCCGTGTGTGCGTGTGTGTGTGGGGGGGGCTGGTTGCAAACCTGGCCACTCGCCGTCTTGGAAACGTCATATGCCACAGGAGATGGTCACACTCATTCTGAGGCTTAAGGCCAGAAAGCACAAGTGAGTGTATGTGTGTGTGTGTGTGTGTGCGTCCCTAGAACTACTTCTTCAAAACCACATACCAGCTTTTTTTACTCATTTTTTCTCCCTCCATTAAACTCGCAATTTCCAATCATCTTCATCTGGATAATGATCATTAGGCGGAAATGTGAAGTGAGGAATTATGGGAAGAGGCCAGTGTAGGTGATAGAGAGATGAACAGAAGCCTCCCATCACCCTGCTGTACTCTACCTCTGGCCAAAACGGCGTGCAGCTGAATGACTTGCCCAGTCAGCAGGATATTGATTTGGATATTGGGGAAATGAAGTCAAGGTTGACGAGGGCACTTGCCGGCCTGCCAACTCACGTCTCTGCACTACTTTTACGGACACTGTCTGAAAGGTGTCCGGGCCGTGAGACGACTCTCATAGTTACAGTACACCTCTCTGCAGGGCAGACAACACCTGACTGGAAAGGTGTGCCGGCCAGTCACTGTGTTATGAGTCTGTCTAGTAAATGACTAGGCTCTACAGAGTTTTCCAGAGTTTGCAGTATATCCTTTCGCTCAGTGACTTGCAGTTTGAATTCCAGATAAAACTACACAATTAGGATATTGAAAATGTTTTGCTGCCCTGGGGTTAACTTTAGAAAAATAAGATGACAAAGAAACATGAAAAGAAAATAATAAACATTTGTTTGTAGATGGATAAACGAAACACTGAATAACATTGAGAAATAATTAATTTTAGGTCAATAAACATCCTCAGCTAACTGGGAAGAGCAAATAGCAATTTAATGAATATATTCAGAAAATAAGAAAACCTAGTTGTTATTTGTGTTATGAACAGGTGTGATTTAAGATTTGAAGGGACCTGCGTGAATCGTTATCTGTCTGTAATTCGTCTTGGGTAGTGACTGACGTTCTAACTCTGATCAAGGCCGGAGTGCTAGGCCGCTGTCATGGTACTTCACCGGGATCTATTTTCCACATTTCTTTCTGTCAGAAATGTCGCTTAGAACCATTAGTGTTTGTGTACAGTATGTACTTGGATTATTCTCTTAAGTAAATCATGGACAGTGTATAAGGGGACAAGGCGAGACCCAGATGCAGACACGGGAGGCAGACGGTTTGAGTTGTTGATATTTATTGAACCAATCCAAGAGAATGGTCGTGGACAGGCAAAAGGTCAAAAGGTCAAAACCAGTTCAGAGTCCAGGAGGTACAGAGTGGCAGGCATACAGAGTCCAGGAGGTACAGAGTGGCAGGCATACAGAGTCCAGGAGGTACAGAGTGGCAGGCATACAGAGTCCAGGAGGTACAGAGTGGCAGGCATACAGAGTCCAGGAGGTACAGAGTGGCAGGCATACAGAGTCCAGGAGGTACAGAGTGGCAGGCATACAGAGTCCAGGAGGTACAGAGTGGCAGGCATACGGAGTACGGGGAAACACGCTGGTTGACTTGAAAGACGTACAAGACGAACTGGCACAGAGAGAAAGGAAACACAGGGATAAATACACTGGTACAGAGAGACAGGAAACACAGGGATAAATACACTGGTACAGAGAGACAGGAAACACAGGGATAAATACACTGGTACAGAGAGACAGGAAACACAGGGATAAATACACTGGTACAGAGAGACAGGAAACACAGGGATAAATACACTGGTACAGAGAGACAGGAAACACAGGGATAAATACACTGGTACAGAGAGACAGGAAACACAGGGATAAATACACTGGCACAGAGAGACAGGAAACACAGGGATAAATACACTGGTACAGAGAGACAGGAAACACAGGGATAAATACACTGGTACAGAGAGACAGGAAACACAGGG